>NC_047161.1:12870043-12915043 GCF_009819705.1 Hippoglossus hippoglossus
ACACACACACACACACACACACACACACACACACACACACACATTGGTAAGAGAGCCGACACCAGATGGAGGTGCTGACATAGACAGAGCTGATAACGGGGTTACCCTCATCATTCCCACTTACACCCTAACGACTGTGGGCCTCACACTCACACTCACACACACACACACACACACACACACACACACACACACACGTTAAAACTAAGTGTGTAATCTGGTCATCTGCCCCTGCTCGCGTCAGACTCCTGTCCCCTTATCAGCACCTCTTTGCCCCAGAGCTGTAATGCTCAGCCTCCTGAGAGAGACACAGAGACACAGGGACACAGGGAGTGTGTGTCTGTGCTCGTACAGTGCATGTTTGCGTGGTGAAAAGTGGAGTTGTGTGGACGCCTATGGTGACGGGATCGAGGCTCGTAGGAAGCGTGGAAAAGATAGTGCGGGTGCAGAGGGCAGCAGACAGACACTCAGCCTGGAAAGGGAGACGCTGCGAGAGAGGATGGCGAGGGAACCTGCAGAGGATGTGTGGTCTGATTACTGGGAGGTGAAAGCGTTGCCAGCCAGATGTGCTACACCTCTGTATCTCTCCCTCACATTTCTGCTGTGGTTTTGCTCTAATTCTGTCTCCCTCTTCTCACTAGCTTTGACTTCTGGCCCCTTTGCTCAGCTCTGCATCCTTCCTGCTGCAGGGCCCTCTCATTCCTTCATTCCCTCTCGTCTCTGTTTCCATCCCATCTCGATAAAGCCCTGCAGATTTAAAGAGCAGAGCAGCTATACTTTTTCCTGTTGAGGAAAGGGAAGATATAAGTTGCACGAGAATGTTCTGTGTACATCTTTGTCTTTCTTTTTCCCCACTTCTTTCACTTCTTTTAGTTCCCCTCTTCCCTTCACCACCTCCACCTCCCGCCTCTCCCCGACCATTTAGCTCTAACAAGTGCCCTCATAGTTAATGAAATTTCCCTGTCTCTGCTCAAATTTCTGCAATTAATCTTACTGTCCCTTCTCCCACTTCTCATCCTCTCACCTCTCTTAATAACATCCCCTCCTCTCCTCTCCTTAGAGAAACTAGAAACCCTGCCTGCACCTCTCCTTGCCTACCTCCTTCTCCCATCTCTTCGCCTTCTCACCCCCCTCCTTCCTTTTTAATTTGCCTGCGTGTAATCATATGCACAGGAGGAAGAGGACAAGAGGGAGGAGAAGGGGCTCAGCCAACATTTGCCTAAGGCTCCGCAGCCTGGATCGATAAGTGGTCTTAAGTTTATCTGATTTTTATCAGCGGAGCCGACAGGGGGGCAGGTCGATGGGCTGTGCCCGCGTCAAGTTGACCTTTTCAGGGACGACGGCGAGAGAGCTCCCCCCGGGACCCCCACGGTCCCCTGTCACTGTCTGACTGGCACAAGTCTGTTGGGCTCAACGACAAAGTCTGCGGAGACGTCTATATCAGCGGCCGGTGCGGCTGACAGGGCCTGGCTGTTGTATTTATAAACTGTCCTTTGGCCGTGACACTTTGCCAATGAATGGGCCCTAATTTATGCAGGAAAATCTCCTCGGTGCAAAAATGAAAGCTAATAGAGTCATTAGCCACTAATTCGAGTCGGGATACCTTGTATAAATTGGCTTACTTTGTAAAGCCCTCTCCCGATAATGCCCCCAGACCCCACCACCCTCCCCCTGTGTCACTCTCTCTTTCATCTCTCACCCTCACCATAGCATAACATCATACACTCTGAGCACACACCTTACTTTAGTGCCTGAATGGTTGATGGTGTGTGTTTGTTTAATAGTGTGTGAGGCAAGTTAGCTAATGTGTGTGCGTGTGTGTGTATGTGTGTGTGTGTGATTTCCATCTCCGTGGCTGTGGTTCATAAAATAAATGTACTCAATGTACCAGAGATGTTTCACAAAAGAAATTAGTCTGTGGGTGCGTTTGTGTGAGAGCATGTGTGTCTATGTGTGCTGCCGTCTTGCCGTCCGTGCCCGGCGCTGTTAGTGCTGATGTGTTATTGTGCCGCCTGATGGCTAATTATGACATTAAATGTTTATGAGCATTGATCAGCGATAGCCCCAAAGTGAGAGCCATTTCATATCCTCGCCGACCACTGCTTAACGGCATACTGATGGATGCACAATGATCTCCAATACGATGCAACAGGGAGACCTGCACACGCTGCATATAAACACAAGCACACATTCAAACACACACACACACAAATACATACAAAGATGCACACGTGCATGCTCTCACAGTCATCCACACACATTAGAGCAGTCATTGTGGCCATTAGCTTCATTTGAACACTTGTAATATTGTTGTAATGGAGTTTTAGACTGCATGGAGCAGGGCAGTGAAAATGAAAGTGTGCAGAACACTTGGTGAAGAGTGAAATTCACCCTGTTCATAAGTGTTAGTTACACAAGCTTCCTGGATGAACTCTGATTGGTCACGGTTGGTTTAAAACATTACACGATTGGTCACACTTATTCCATCCACATCTAAAGCTCAACTCTTTAAAAGCACTAATTTGAGAGTGAGACTGGTGAGTTAATGGATTCTATACAAGACATCACTTTTAAAGTGTTCTTGTGTGTCAGTTTCCTCAGTTGGATAGGATCTTATACAAATGAAGGGGTGCTAGATAAGTGTGTGTAACTTTCCTGCAGGATTTAGGACCCTTTTACCTTTTCATTTAAGATGCTTTCAGACATGCACTGAACGTGCACTGAAGCGATAATTTCCGGAAATTATTTAGAAGGGATGTGAGAATGCAAATGTCCGTTTCAGAGGCTCCAGACATTCTCCATTTCCTGCCAGCCCTGTAGTAAAAGCGAGTGGGTGTGTTAATGACAATTCTTACGTGCGAAGTATACAAAAAAAACAAAACAAAAATCATCTCAGGGTGAAAAAGAGGTGTCTTTCACATAGAAGACGACGAAGACGTCAACTTGGAAAGAACATTTGATTCAGTAGCTTTTGATGATAAGTTGATAAGTGCCGATGCCAACATCAACGTCCCCGAAAACAAACTCAGCAGCGGAATTTATGTTTTGTCCTGCCTCCTGCCTCCTGCCTCCTGCCTCCTGCCTCCTGCCTCCTGCCTCCTGCTTCCTGCAACCTGCGTTACCCCTCGACTGAACGCTCTGGAGATTTGTTATTGTTGTTATGAACGAGTCTGACAAGAGAATCTCCTGCTGCATTCTTCATATGTGAAAGGCAAAGTCAGGATAAATTCCGGACCCTAGTGTCCGGACATTTTCCGGAGATCATATCTGAAAATGGCTTTAGGGTTATTTTTCCTAACTTCATCTATAAAGCCAATTTTTTTGTTAAATAGCCTTATTGAACATTTTACCTTGTTGCAGAATCTTCCAATTTTCATCTTATATCTCAGTGTGTTTGTTTTTGTGTTTTGCTTTGTTTTTATCCACTTGAGGTGTTTCATGGATGTGGCATAAGAACAGGAGTAAACTTTAGCCACACATATCAGGGCATGGACTGCAACAACAGCCTCTTCGGGGGTTATTTGGAATCCAGCAGACTGTATGCAGATATGCATATTCTTCTGCAAATGAATATGGCCTGTGGTGGAATGCTGTGGCAGCGGTGGGTAGCTCCCAGGTGTGGGTATATGTCTGTAGCCCTGTACAGCCGGGCATAGCTGGAAAAAAAACATGCACACTCAGCAAAGTTCTTCCCAGGGTAAAATAAACTTCTGTGATTCTGACTCATTTTGTTTTACTTTCAAATCTTCAGCAGAGACAGGGGGGTGATTAAAAAAAAAAGGATCAGAAGAGCATGCATTGGGTTTTTCAGACATGCAGTCCTCAGTGTTATACATCATTAGCAGAATCAGCTGGTGTGGTGTCCAATGGCAGCAAATTTAAGGTTCGCTACCAAGCTGGCCCAGAGAGCCCATACATCAGCCTATTTATGATTTGAGTTATGGGAAATCTGAATAGGCTTTCCATTTGAGTTAGAGTGAAGTTAATGTCTAATGCCTAATGCCAGGTATGACACATGCAAGAAGCTCATGGAGGAGGAGCACGCCAGCTTTTGAGGAGAGGATCCAAAATTACTTCATGTTTTCACTGGAAGAGCTCGCGGTCCTGACGGCAGGTCCAGGAAACATCCCGCACACCCGGCAACAGCAGGCGGCAGATGGAAAAGACACCGTGCAATCACAAACCCTTTTTCCAAGTAATCTGGGAGGCACATCTGGGAATAGGATCACAGACTTAACTCTTCATTAAGATTGTTAATCATCTATGTTATCAAAAAATGTGAAAGACTGAAACAATTGTGTTCGGCTCATGAGACGAGCCACTCAGATGTTCATTAATCTGATTGTCTCAATAAGAAATCATCCCGAAACTTCTGGAAAACACTTTGACTTTTTCATGTGCAGGCATCTGCTTTCTGCTCATGGAAAACATTTGCTTGCATACTTTGAAAAGAGAGAGAAAATGAATACTTAAAGCAAAACATAGCTCACCTCACCGCACGCCCAAAATATTAACATGCAAACAAACTTTTTATGCGAGGAACAGGGAAATAAATAATTAAGACAATCCAGTTACTTAATTAATTATTTCATTAATCATGTGCTCACAAATTTCCTTCCCCTCCATTCGTCATGCAGCTCAATGGCTTCATTACAGATCAATGGGGAGCTGTCCCCATCAAGAGTCGCACTGTCATCTTCTAGATTAATCAAGATGTTGCCTGCATGCGGAATGGGCCATCGCTATGGTAACCAGCATGTAACACTGGGAGCGATCGGAGCGTGTTGAGAGACGACACAGTGACTGAATGTTTGCATGAGCTAACTGGTTTAAATCAAACGAAGTACACATTCCTCTGGGTTTTTTTCGGTGAATGGGTGCTTCAGTGGAAGATGACAAAACTAAAAACATGGTCCAAAGAGTCCCCACACCTCTCCACTAGGTGGATATACATACGGAAAACGACGTGGCACTAAATGCCCTCTGTATATCATGTGTCAAACTGTGGAGAGCAAACTGTATAATATATATTCAGGGTTTTTGCAGCCGAGGGAAAGCTTTAAGAGAGGAAAAGGTGAGCAGGCTCCAACAAATGTTTGCCACTAAGACTTGGATGTGACACAGCATTCCTGACTGCGGTGAGAAAATTGCTCCGAGAGTGAAGAATGAGAGTTTGCTGTGGATGTTGGCGAAAAAGAAATACAGCTCAAATTCCACTCATTTGATATCATTGACAGTGGTGAGGGCTTGCAATTTCAGTCATTCAAGAGCAGTAAAGCTGAAGCCACACTGTGGGGAGGATATGCTGTCAACAGCTTGAACATCAACACCCTCAGACATCAGTTTCATCTTTTACATGTAAGGTATAGGTGCTCCAAAAAAAAAACATACCATTTAAAATGTATTTGAAATCTTTTTTTCTCACTGCTGTGAGTGTTTATGTGCAGTACATATTTGGAGAAAATCATTTTAAGGCATAACCCCAACAATTAAAGATATATTATGTAACAATTCACTATTAAAATGTTTAAAGCAACTAGACCTATATTATATATTTTGTTGACTTTGTACTTACAATATTCGCATTTTTTTCCAACAAAGTGAAATCTACAGTTTAATTTCAAGGTAAAAGAACGTTTCATTTTGGTCGCCTATTTATTGAGTCATATCCACTTTAAATGTGTCTCCGCCCGTCTGCTATACCTTCCAGGGCAGACGGCGTGTGATGAAGGAAAATCCCACTGCCAGCAGGTCAGCCAGTCACTCAGCTGTTCTTCCACTGTTTGTATTGGTCACTCGTAATGGATCAAAAGGATTCTTGCCGTCTGCTGTGCAATGTGACTAAAACTTAAATACATCACCTCAGGTGGATTTTCCTCTGGTGAAGACAACTCCCATGATCCCACACTGCTTCACGACATCATCAAACTAGGTTTTCTGATTCAGAGACCCCTGTGTGGCTGAGGTTATATAAATTGTTATAATTGTATGTTTAAAGGAAAGGCATTTTTAAAAATTAATTTACAATCCTACAACATCCAGACAGTAAACTATCAAAATGAAAAATACAACAAATGCATTAATCAGTGAATCATAGCTGCAGTACTTTAAGGTAAGGTTGCAATTCACTTTCTCTCGACTGGAAACTCAAGCTCTCCTGATATCACCTATACTCTACACTACACTTCACCTACCTCTGCTACTATTGAGTTCAGCAAGTTCATGCCTGCTCTCTGGGTTGTTAAAAGCCTGTTAGCATTTCAAAGCTACATTTGACAACCACTGTTAAGAGAGAAAGCTACAAAGCGTGTAAAAGTTAAAAAGCACTGATAGGAAAAATGTTCCTCGGCTGAATTCGGGATAAAAATCCAAATGAATAAATGTATTTCGTGCTTTAGCCCTGCCTGCGTCTACGATAGACATCTGGTCCGAAGCAAAGGATGAAGCTGAGCATTCGTGATTCAAAATGCTTGATGAATGTCAAACCTTTCAGGTCAGTCTTTCCTTTTTCACCTGTGACTGTGCAAGTAGATGTTTGAGCGTAAATGACCATGAGCATGCATGTAACATTTTAGCGTGTTTCCATGTTTGAAAGAGTGTGTGTGTGTCTCAGACGAGAACAAACAGAGGAGCTGCAAGTTGAGAGAGGAGACGAGCGAAGGTAGCCGAGAGAGAGGGAGAGATCTTCCCTGTTTAAGTCTAAATTCCTCGTTTATTTGTTTGATTAATTCGCGCAACGGCGCGCTGTAACCCTGTTCTGTCACACATCTCCTTCACTGGGGTTTATTTTAGCAGGGCGGTAAGTGGCCCCATAATGTCACCGTAATACTGGGTCAGGCTTTTCCGAATGGAGTGATGGGACTAGGGGGGGAGAAAAGAGAAAACGGGGGGATGAGAACGTGTGAGATGGGAGGAGGAGGAGGAGGAAAACGTCCCTCGTTCATCTTCCGAAAGTGAGTGTTAAAATAACACCTGGCCTGACTGGATTCACTGTGGGTGTGCTGGAAGGATCTGCACATCAGGCTAACAGGAACTGTCAGTGGAAATACCTGCGCACACACACACACACACACACACACACACACACACACACACACACACACACACACACACACACACACACACACACACACACACACACAAACAAACAAAGAGAAGCCAGAGCAAAAGCTAGACTTTTAAAGTGAAAAATTCATATTGCTTGCACACACGTGACAGACGTGAACCTGCAAGACTTCATCTGTCAATATCCTGGGGAGTCTGAACCTCTTGGTGCGAATGCAAATGGTCCAAATTAACCATTTCATAGGGCCGTGTGTGTGTGTGTGCATGCATATATTTTTGCGTGTGCATGTGTGTGTGTGTCTCTCTGAGGTAGCCATGACAGCGAGGTAGATGGTAGAATTTAGAGGGATAGAGGGGGAGACATCTTGCATATTCAACACTCTGTCGCCCGGCTGTCATCGGCCAACTGAGCGGCGAGGAGATAGGGAACTAGTCAAATTACCGGCCATGCTCGATTCTGTCTCCCACACTGACACGTCTGTCAGAGATGGGATTTAATCTCTTAATAACGAACCAGGCTGGGGATGTTTTTTTTCTTTTTCCATCCCTCCCTCCTCCTCTAACACTTTCCCTTTTGACCGTCTTCTGATCACATCTGTTCGTGCTGACAAATCACACGCATCTCCCAAAGAGAAATATCAAAGTCTGAATATCTTATATTCCCCTCTCTCTCTCTCTCTCTTTCTCTCTCTGTATCTCTCTCTCCCTCCATCTCTCCGTCTCTAATACAAGCTGTCGTGCTAGATCATGATTGATCAGGGCCTTAGTGGCCAACGCCAGCTCTCCCTCTCCCAGTGCGGAAATGAATGGGGATCAGATGTGCCCCAGCTATGAAGTTGGAAGCTGAGTTATTGGTGACACGAGCTACAGAGAGGGAAAAGACGGAAAGATGAAAACGAGCATGAGGCAGATGAAACGAGATGAACGTCTGCTCTGGGATGTATCCGCTCTCAGAAGTTCTGTGATTTCCGGGAGGACTTAAGAAACACTTGAATTCATAATGCCTGTGATACGACAGCAGTACTTACTCACTTCACTCTCAATTTATGTTTCTGCATATGCTTAAATTCTAACCTTTATACATAGTGCAGATGACAGACACTACTTTGCTGGAGGTGCTTTTAATTATGGAAATCAAATATTTAACTTTGTACCATTTAGACCAGTGATGCATCAATGGGCTGGTGGACCGCCCAAAGTTTCCTGTCCAGTTTCTTTATTGGCCATGTGTCCCTGTCAGTCGAGGTACAAGCAATAGTGTGCAGCGTACGTGTTCCAGGAATGGGCTCATTAGGCCAACCCAAGTATTTCCCAACCCCCTTCTGAGCTGGTCCCAACAGTAAAGTCCTTTTCAGACTTGAACCCCGATCCAAACTTTGTCCAGACTCTTCCTTGTATACATATGAAGACGGCAGCAGGAGATTCTCCAGGCAGTTCAGCGTGTCAACAGCAACAGTAAATTTCCCTGGAGCATTCAGGTGGGGGGGTGGGGGGGTGGGGGGGGTGGGGGGGGGGGGGGGGGGCAGCATGCAGGAGGAAGGACATAACATATGAATTTCACTGCGGAGATCACATGTTTGTGTTTAAGTGCATCACGCTCTCTGAGCAAAAACTTGTTGTATCTTGTCGTATTACCAAGTTGACATCTTTTGTCAGTGTCTCTTCATCTGTGCATGACACCTGTACTTCATTTAGAGATATTTGTGTTATTTTTTAATTTTTATTTCAAGAGATTATCCAGAGTGATGTCTACTACAGAGCCATCTACAGTAATTCCTTCAGAATAGTCACCATTAATGATTTTAAGGAGAGACTGTCCAAAAGAGTGGGTTATTTTCCATGTTTGTACGATTCCATCACATTCCTTCACCCTGTTCCTTTAAGTGTGGCACTTGACAGCAGGTACCTCTTAAAATTGACACTTTCCAAATGTTCTCTTATTTGGCATACCCAAATGAGTAAGCTTAACATGAAAGAAGAAATGTGAGGCCAAATTGGATGTATGAGACATTATTTAAAAGATTATATCCTCTAGTTTCTGAAAATATTCTCATGTAGCTACATCATTTCATACATGGCTCAAAAGGTATTTTTAGTCCTTGAAATCAAATTTGAATAATAATTAATGAAGTTATACTATATGCATGAAAAATGAAAATCCCTGTTTACCTTCTAAATCTTGGTGAACACAACTGTATGAAATTTCTGACATCCAGGCCTCCCCTTACATTTCCTGTAAGGGGAGGCCTGTAAGGAAATGTTACCCACGTGTGAAAATATACCGAAGCATTCTGATGTCTATCGATCTATAAACCCTGCACCTTTTCTCTCTCCACGTGCGTTCGTCTTTATGCTGTGCTGCAGCGTTTCTGCTGCCGCGAGTGAGACATACACGACTTTTATGCAGGTCAATACCTTTGACTCAGAAGTGCCCAAGCCTGATTGCTTACTATCATCAGAAAGGGCAAACGGCTGTCGAGAATGATTGACAATGCCAATACCCAATAACAGCGCACGCTACGCCCGGCAGAAAGGTGTCATTGGCTTTTTGAATAGATGTTTTTCAGCTGCCACGTAATTTTGACTTGACCTGGAAAGTTTAGTGCTTGTGTTGCACTTATTTTTGGTAACGTCACAGTGTTCACAGACATCAGAACTTACTTTAGTGATGAAATTGTATATCACTCAACAAAAAAATTCATAAAGCGTTGATCCAAGTTGAAATTAATCATGGTTTTAATAGGTGATAAATTGAAATGTAGTTTTGTGCATGTTAGGCAGGGGTTTGTTATATAATGGCTTCTTCAATCACAGCCCCTCCCCTTTATACCTGCTAGGTGTGAAATCGTCACGTGATTGGTGCGATCGTTCCATAGCTTTACCTTGAATGGTCCACACCTCTCACCCTGAGACTTGCAGCCCAAACCCCCCCACCCCCCTCGTTCCCGCATGGCAGTCACTATCGCGACAGTTGTAACACTGGTGATTAATGCCCCAGGAAATTAAAGTGTTGCCAGGGACGATGTGGGGAGGTTGTAACTTCCTGTGTTCCGCCGGGGGCCCGAATGCCTTGGTGTCCGACATCGAGCCTTTAGCTAATTAGCTAAATCAGCTCGCTGGGGCTTAATTAGAAGCAGTTCGCAGACACGCCCGTGTCCAGGGGCTCTTTAATTACCACCAGGTTCGTTAGGAGAGAAGGGCCTTGAGCTCTAATTAACTGGCTTCGTGCGCTCATAGGCGTGTGTATCTGCGCACTTTAGTACGCTTCTGCAATGTGTGGGTTGGTCACCGGTTTGAAATCTAAAAATTTGAAAGACCCACAGGATATGCTAATGCCTTGTTTAACTGTGCTGCAAATATGGTAAACAGAGCACAAGTTTTCATTCGGAGCCAGGAGGAGGGTGATAGATGTGGATAAGAGCGAGAGAGAATCGTCAAAGACATAGTAGATAACCGGATGGGAGAATGTGATAGAGAATTCTGCAGCCAGTGAGTGACAGCGCTGGAGAGGAGTAGCAAGGGGGGAAGGAGAAACAGAGTGAAGGAGTGTAACAGAGTGTGTGAGAGGGAGTGATGAAGATGGAGGGAGAGAGATGGAGCCAGGCCCATGTAAAAGAGGAGTGTGTTATCTGTCCTTTCATGGTGGTTGTCAGCCAGTAAGGTCAAACGGCTTCATGTTGTCTCACCATGGACAAACAGCAGTAATTAGAGAGGCCGGGTGATGGAGTGAACACGCGCTCACACTATTGGGCACAATACTATACACACTGTGAGCTGCAAAGGCATATGTGCACATCACAGCCATGTGTTTCTGATGGAAATAATATTCTCTCAGTAAATTCAGCCCAAAAAAACACAGTGTATCCACTAAATTTATAATAGCTTAGGTTTTATTATTATCATTGACATTGGCTTCATCCTATCTAGGTGTTCCAGTAACAATACCAGGGACGGACTGGGAATAGGAAATGGCCCTGAACATTCTCACCCAGCAGCCACCTGGCACACCATCAAAGTTGCCTGACAACTTATCTGTGTGCTGCTGGCGCAAAATCAAGGCTGCTCAAGTGGTCCACAGAGCGCTCAGCTAACAGTAGCCTACCACAACTCAGTCCTGCATCACGTCCGCCCCATTCGCAGGGAATGAGGAGCGTCACAATACAGGGTGTGGTGCTGGTGCTGGAACTGATTCAGATAAATAGAATTCAGCCATCATACATTTTATTATCTATATATATATATATATATATATATATAGATATACATCTTTATCATGTGAACAACCATCTATCCCACAATGTGTGTTATCCCCATGACATGCAGGTAACAAACATATCCAGGTCTTTATCCACTCTGGAGAGTGTTTTTGCTTATTTTCCAGTTCAAGAAGGCAAAGACAAAAATAGGATTCAACATGGTCGTTAACACAGAACTGTCTTTGTATCTCATGCATATTAATGTAAATAAGATGCCTGAGCTTTTCAAAGATACATTCTTAAACTTGTCTTTAAATGTTTCGTTGAATCCTTTCCTCTCAGTGCCGTACGAATATGTTTTGTGATTCCTGGAAACTATCAGTTCTGGATTAATAACAGAAAAGAACATCACTAAATTTGTTGCCGGAGGTAGGAACAGTAACTAAAGTGAAGGCATTAATCAGTGATGAGAGGCTCACTGGTCTGCAGTCGATCCATTAAGTTCAGTATTTCCCAAAGTGTCTGTTTCGCTGCAACATTGATAAACACACGGCTTTTGTGCACAACTATTAAATCCTCTTACCTGCAGTTCCACGAGATAGTTTACAGATCAACGGCAGAAAAATGGATAATTCTGCAGGGGTGATACATGTATGATACATGGATCATAAACAAAGGGGTCTGGTTTTGCCATTTAACTATTTCGTAACATTCAACCCCGGCTACTGCTGCAACCCTACATAAAGGAACAAGTTGCACACCATACAGATTCATAACCTGAGCCTATATGATAAATATTTCATAGACACATCTTCAGATATATGTGTTTTAAGTTATATTCGAGGTTATAATTTAATTACTGGCTTTTCAAAAAAAAAAAGCTCAAAATGCTTCGCTGCAATATTTGGTGGGAACTTTGACAAACTTGCATTCATACATTATTGTGTATGACTCACCCGTGTCGTCCCGTGCTCTTCACAAAGTGCTGTGCCAGTCAGGTACTGAGACAAGCTCCGTATGGATTCATTGATTGACAAGACGACTGGAAGCTGCCAGCCTTGAAGCATTGAGTTGGTTCAGTCGATTTGTCCTTGGCCGACGGAGAGGACTGTGATGACACACACAGGAAGAGCAGGCAATCAAAACACAGAGTCAGTGTAATAGAGTACAGCAACACAGAAAGAGTGACGGGGATGTCTGCACATCGAAGAGGAGGAGAGCGATCAGAGGGTTGATGATGACGGTGATAAAGTTAAATGATTTTTTTGTATAAACTTTGATTCATCAGGTTTTCTCAGTGTTGATTAGTTATAACCAATATCACTGTTGATAAAAAGATGTTGAGGGTGTTAAAGTTATTTACAAGTAAGTGTTTTTTACTCCTGTCCATTTCTTGGTCAGTTTGAAACTACTGAACGAATTGTCAGAAAACCTGTTGGAGGGATGGAACCTGGGCTTAGAAAGAACCCATTCAAATTTGACACAGATACATACTCTCTTTGACATTGCTAGATAGAGTTATTTTTAAAAACATTTTCACAGATTTTTCTGGGCAATAATTCATGGATCTTGAAATCTAACATATTTAGGGAACTGATATCTCCGAGTTCCCTAAATATGAGTTTGTGCAACTTGAAATGATGATGATGATGATGAAGATTCAGATTCAGATGCAAGGATTTGAATATTAATGGTTGAGGTTTTGAACAGTTCAGGATTAGGATGATGGGGATAATGCTGACAACCGTTTCGAATATAACTGATAATGACAATGATAGTTGTTGACAGTGTTGTTGTAGATTTGTGTTGATAATGAGATGTGATAATGATGAAGATGGTGATGATGATGATGATGATGATAACAGTGAGGATAACCATGATGATGAGGACTGACAGTTTTCAGGTTCTACATGTTTTATAATGTATTTAACACTTCTGCTATCTACAGTGCAGGACTTCTGTGTGATCTAACATATTCTTGGAGTGCAAATGATCACACACACACACACACACACACACACACACACACACACACACACACACACACACACACACACACACACACACACCCACACACACACAGAGAGAGAGAGAGAGAGAGAGAGTGCACCCTGACAGTCCTCCCTCTCCTTGCGACTGTAGTGAATGCACCTTTAGCCATTCATCAGTGTCATCCTGTCGCCGTCGGTTACGGCCTGGGGCCCATCGCGTCTTCATTACGGTCCGAGTAAATCTGAAATAAAACCACAGATGATTTATTAGCTTCCGATGGCGTCGCGCTGGTTAGCATGGTCTGCCGCCACTTGGGCCTGGAGAGACAGTCGTCAGACATGAGCAGCAGAAATCTGAGGTGACAGGGGAGACGTTGGTGTGATGATATCAGTCTGTGATCACAAGTTCTGCCTGATCAGAGGATGAGGAGGGCACCCGGGAAACTGTCACACACCAGCAGCGTTCATTTGCTGCGTTCGAGTGTTTGTCAGCAGTGTTCAGGCCACAAGGTGCCTTTCAGAGGATATGTCTGCCTGGTTATTATCTTATGTTTTATATCCTATACATGTGGGGTTTTTTTGTTACATGTGGGAATCACTGGTTTTATTTTCCATTTCTTGCTTGAATTATTGGAGGGAGCATTATTTTACTCATTGACTTTATGTAAAGATGGATGACATGACTGCTTTCCAAAAGTGAAGCCAAATCACCTTGATCGCCCCCTGGAGGCTTGCCGCAGTATAGATCATAAACCCTGCCTCCTCCATGTTAGATGATGTGACATGGACCAAAGTAAAAAGTCAAAGTAGACATCAAATACAGTTTTTCAAAGATTATACCTGACAGTTCTTAATTTATTTTATTGTTTCATTTTATTGCAACATCCACCAGCAAGTTGCTCAAAGAGCTAGGAATCAACGGACAAGTTATTTGTTGATGTGTCGTCCATCTTAATGAATAGTCTTAGTTTCACTAGATAATCCAATATTGGATTTTTCACCAAAAATTACCTTATCAATCAGCATGTTAATAATATATAAAAAACTTACATTTGTTGAGGGACTGCTGATGCAAATGCATGATGGGGTAGGGAGGCACTGACGACCAAGTGAAACCTTTATTAAAATTACAGATTTCTTCAGAAATTATTAGAAACAATAAAAAGTTAAACCTTTAAACCTTGTGAGTCTAAAGTGAACCTCTTCTTAATTGCCACAAAGTCTTTTTTTCCTTAAGATGTATGTCTCACACAGCCACACACTTTAATATTCTAAGATGGATGTCACATAATCTCTTCGTCTCTCGCTGCTCCTGTCAAGCTACAAGACAAAAGGTGAGGATTTAGAATGATATTTGCGCCGTGCCCAGCGGAGCCTCAAGCTCTGGATCAGTCCCAGAAAGGCCATTTCTGGTCTGAGGCGAGTCCAGATGACGGAGCTCCAGCTGACTCCAGGCCAGTGCAGCGGGGAGCGGCACAGCTGAGACCTGCAGGTGTCACATTGTCCTGGTTGTCTCTAACCCAATTACACCTGGATCGCCGGGGACACGCTCGCTCCAGCAGGAAACACGAGAGCACAGTCACACGTAACCACACTCATGCAGGCAGAAACAGGTAATAAATACATGCAGATATGAAAGGAGCACTCATGTGCAGTGTGGGGGAAGATGAGGTAAGTCTACAGAAAAAAAAACTGACATCCAGGAAATTAATTTCTTACTTGTCGTTAATTAATTATGCATTAGAAAAGGCAAATAGAGAAGACGATAGCAGGAGAAATGAGACATTAAAAGAAAAGTGGATTTTCAACGCCCTTCCAACCTCCTTCCTGTGTCTGCCATCCCTCCTTTTTTCATCATTCCTTCTCTTTAAACTTCTCCAGTTCTATTGCTCTGTTCCCTTCAGCTTCAGCCAAAATGTCTGGCAGTCAGTCCGCTCCACTCTCGCTTCTAATTGTGTGTGTGTGTGTGTGTGTGTATGTGCGTGTGTGCATCCAGATACATGCTCATACTATGTATATTTGTGAGTGTTAGGTTGTGGTTAAGCACTAACACCACAAATGTGTGAATGTGTGTGTGTGTTTGTGTGTGTGTGTGTGTGTGTATGTGTGTGTGTGTGTGTGCGTGTGTGTGCGAGTGTGTGTGTGTGTGTGTGTGTGTGTGTGTGTGTGTGTGTGTGTGTGTGTGTGTGTGTGTGTGTGTGTGTGTGTGTGTGCGCGCACTCTAATGGTGTTTAATGCCCAGACTAATGGTTTCAGCAGGGAATCCTTGTGTGGAGCTTGAGTCCAGGCCTGGGCTGATCGCTGGCAGGACCATCCCTCATCCTGATACCACATGGAGGTGAGAGCCAGGGGAACGGGCGCATACACACACACACACACACACACACACACACACACACACACACACACACACACACACACACACACACACACACACAGAGTCTCTACATTGCACTAGTATATGCTTGCTCACTCACAGATTTTCTACCATTGTTTACTATTGAGGATATCATTATATTTAACATGTTTATTTTTTCAACAAAACTCACAAACCAACAGTTAACTGATCCTACTAACAAGTATTGAGAAGCTAAAGCTAACATGGTTGCACTGGCTGTCATGTTCCGACTCTAGGTCAGTTTGAGCTGATAAAAAACAAGCTAGAAACATAAGTATTAATAACAAATACACAACTAACTCCTAGTTGTGTGATTGACTAAAACCTTCGGTGCACAGTAATTTATTTGTATTTACTGGAACCTGTGGTATATTGGTGTTTTCATGGGATTTGTTAATCATACAAAAATTTTAGAATGACATCAAGCTTTCCTTTTAAATTACAATTTAGTTTCCTTCCAATATTCAGATGTTTAGACGTATCATTACTTGTATATTCTTACAACAAGTCTACAGTATGTTTAAAAAAACATTCCTGCATATGTACACAAAGGACATGTGCAAAGAACTAGAGAAATGTTGATTTAACCAAATCGACCTTCCTCCTAAACAATCACAGAGACTTGGCTCAAGCTGTTAGCACAAGTCTGGTTTGGCCGGGAGGGTTGCTTGCCTCCAGGATTAAAGGCTGTTTTGGGCCACAGGGACGTGGATCTCATGACCTTTATCTGAGGGTGGAGATGCTTTTAGATGCTGGAGCTTATGTACAGAAGAAGCTCTCGGCTATAGGCAGTTAGGTGTGAGTGTGTGTAAGGATGGATGTACATTTAGAGGGGAGCAGAATCAGATTAGGGGATACTATGACTAGATAGATAGATAGATAGATAGATAGATAGATAGATAGATAGATAGATAGATAGATAGATAGATAGATAGATAGATAGATAGATAGATAGATAACATGTGATTTATTTTTTCGACCTTTTCCCCACTATGTAAATTGTGGACATTTCTTTGGACATGTTAAGTTGCATTTGCATCATGTGCTGTGGGCAAAAGCTTTTAAAAATTTGCCATTTTTGCATATGTGGTAAAAATAAGTTAGTGTTGTTTGAGGCAGAGTCTTATCTGGAAAACATGTGCGTCCATGTCAGACTTTTCATATACAAACCAAATCAATGCAACAGAACTAGCCCCTCCTTTAGTTTCCAGCTCCTCATTTGGCTGGGCTGGTCGGAGGCTCTTGTTCATCATCCGCCCATTCTGCACATTGTTTGTGTTTCCTTCATGGAAATATTCGGCCTGCGTCTGTGTGGAGGAATGCAAAGCATCGTGGAAATGATGCAAAAATATTGCTGTACAAGAGTGTTATTTAAAACGCAACCCACCAAACCACTTTTCTGTCCTCATATATTATAACATTACATAAATCATATGTATATAAAAGTAAAAGGGGAGTGCAGGGGTCATAGCTTGTGGGAAAGGCTGCAGGGGATAAGATCAAAACAGTGAGGCTAAGCTGTTGGCTCCACAGAACGGCTTAAAAGGGAAAGGTTATGGACGAGAGGCAGGATGAGGCAGTGCAGAGGTGGAGAGCGCAGTGCACTGAAGACAAGATATACGGTTGAGGATAAGAGGGGGACTAAGGTGGGAAAACAGGAGGAGTATAGGGGAGTCAAGACTTGGGAGGAATGAAAGGAAAAGGTAAGGTGCGTTGGAGGCGAGAGAAGGGCAGAAGGTAATGGAGTGCTGGTGAGGAAGTGAGGTGGAGGCAGGGGGTACATGCATGGGTGTGTGTGTGTGTGTGTGTGGGTGTGCGTATAGGGGTGTAGGCGGTATGGGGGTACACTGGAGCAGGGCTGTGGGGCTATGGGGGTGTGTCAGTACAGATGCTCTGTGACCGGGTGTCACAACTCGGGCCAGGAAGCTGAATTCGACGATTAATCACCGGGCCCCTCCGCTTGTAATCAAACGGGCTCTGGCCATGATGTATGAGCCATGTCACAATTACTGACTCGCACTTGCACGCTCTCGCACACACATACACACACACACACACTGCTGTGGAGTTGATCGTGTGCATTCACACATGTATGAGGATGAATACACACACACACACACACACACACACACACACACACACACACACACACACACACACACACACACACACACACACACACACACACACTCACACACACACAGAACGCTGAACAACCTCTGGCGGCTCACTAGGATTATGGCTGACTTCCAAAGGGCCACTGGGGCAGACTTCAAAGACACAAACATAAACATCCTACAAAGCCAACACATTATGATCTTAGTCAGCAACGTGGAGGCAGCAGAGGAGAGAGTGTCAGCACGGGGAAATACAGGGAGAGAGAGAGAGAGGAAGAAGGAGAGAGAGTCAGTGGGAGTTCAGGACTAATGAGGAAGACAGATATACTGAATAATGGGAGTCGAGGAAAGACGGATGAAAAGATTGGAGAAGTAAGGTGGACTGGAAAGTGGGAGTGAGGACTGAGAGAGGCTGTAAATGAATGAATCAGGGATGAGATAATGAGAGAGCGAACGAGGAGGAAGTGAGGGCCAAGAAGGGGATGAAGAGGTGAATCCGTGGGGATGGGGGTAAAGCTCTTGGTCAGCGGTTTCCACGGCGATGGTGGACAGGCCAGCTGACAGGATGAATAATTTAGGACGAGGTGTGGACATCGATCCCACAATGCACTTCTGCCTGACCACACCGTCCAAAGCACATATTCTCAGACACACATGCGGACGGACATTTGGCTGCACGCACACAAACACACACACACACACACACACACACACACACACACACACACACACACACACACACACACACACACACACACACACACACACACACACACACATAAGTGGTTCCTCCTTTCCTCTGATTGATTTGATTTGTTTTTTCATCATTAAATAACAACATGGAAATCCAACATTCACACAAGAGGTGTCAAAACACAATAATTTATAGATATTGAGAAGAGAGCCATCTGTCATATTCACGCACAAATATGTCCCACTGTCGTAATATCATGAGAGAGAACCTTACTTTCACACACAAACACAGTTTCTTAAAAAATGTGAGTGACTTCTTTCCCATTGACAGTCGAGGAGTTTGCCGGTGTTGCATCTTGCACAATATGAAGAAGAAAAAAACGCACATTGTTATCAAGATGCCGAAAAAAAGAACTACACAAACGTTTGTGGCTATTTACATGGCAATGTCCGGAGGTCTAAGTCACCTCCATAACTTTGCGCAGAAAAAGTTCTGTTACAAGAGTAAATTAGTGCTTTCACCTGGGTTTCAGGTTTCCAGCACTGCTGATCAGAGCCAGAGCCGATAAAAAACAGTGTTTGACCTGTGAGTGAATTCCCATTGAATCCATTCCCATTGCAGACAAAAGACAGGTGTAAGAAGGTGTTAGTGGGTTTTTTGACCAGTGGAAAAGCGGCTTCACATGTTCTGTCCCCGTGCCGACCAACCCTGGTGACTGTTAAAGGCGGCTGACTTCCAGTAGCCTTCTCTGCCTATAAAGTCCTTCCTGTTTTCTCGACTTACTTCCTGTCTACTGCAACCTGATACTTCCTGGTTGAGTCAGATGTCTTTGACCCCCACCACCCTGCTGTCCAAGCCAAACACAGCCACTTCCACCGCTCTTCTCCTGTAGGAAAGAAGAAACGGACGTAGTGGCAGAGGTAATTTCTGGTACCGTATTTACTTTGAAACTCTCGCTGAGCAAATCTGCACAATCAAATCAGAAATATTAATATTTTATTAGTTTATTACTTTTTCGGGGTTGATATTAAGCATCGGATATGATGAACACCCACTGAAATAGCAGCTTTACTTTTTTTTTTAAAGCAACATTCCCTCAGCCTCTGGCACAACACAAGACCATTTTTAACCCTGCGGAACAATGTTTCTCCCAAATCTCTCCAGCTTTGTAGGCACCTCTCCTCTTCATTCATCACGCAGCCTGAACAAGTGACCGGGGAATGACCTCGCTTGCACGCAGACGTGCTTGTGCACGCACGCACACACTCCCTCACGCACACACAAATCCACAAACACGGTATCAGCTCACACAAAAGCATGATCCATTCATCACAAACGATGGATACCTTGGAACTCGCGCTCAAACATGCATGTGCGTACACCTACACATAGACACACGCTGAAATGCACGCACACTCACACATGGCGGTTCCTATCACATCCGTTACAGATGGGTTCTCCTCCTCCTCAGTCCTAAATGAATATAAATGTGTCTGTTTGACATCATTCATCTGCCGGAGAGGAACACATTTACCGTATTCAGCCAAAAGAGGCAGTGTTACCCTCTCCTTCGCTGAGAGGAGGGATGCACATGGGGGGAAAAAGGGAAACTAGAGAGGAGAATGGGAGCAGGGATAAGAAAGACTTGCAGAGATAAGGATGATCCAAGGGCATCTGATAAGATTAGTGAAAATGAGCAAATTAGAGTTAAAATACTTCATGAAGTTTCTTTTTTTCTCTCTCTCTTTAAACTCACACACAGAAAATGGAGAAAACATTCCCACTCTATTTAAATACATTTTATTCTGCCGCTGCGTCGCCCGCTAATCAAATCTGATCCTATCTCCCCCGCTCTTGACAGGGTGCATTCACAATAAAAGCATTTGAAAGCCCATTAGCTCCACTTCCCAGCGTCGTAAAGCCAACAGCGATCTGATATCATCAGTAACAGTCCGCGAGAAGATGACATCCAGACAACAGGCGAGATGTGGACAGACGAAAGGAGCTGAGAGGAGGAAGAGATATCGGTGATGGGAACAAATTGAAACAAAATGGCGGGTGATATGCCACTGGGAGATGCTCGGGGAGATGTCACACGGGCTGGTGTCTCAAATTTGCAAAAGGAAGGCATATCATCATGTGGTGCTATCGATAATAGTAGTTTGAAGAAGTTGCTCTGTGCATTTTATTTAGATAGAAGAAAAAAAAAGTAAAACCCCTGCTGACAGATCATGAAAAGATCCTTTCAGTTGTCACGTGAAAAACCATTAAAGTTCAACCCACTTGACCTGTGTCCCGAGTCACCGCGTCTCCATAATGTACTGCTCGCAAAGCCCTGAGGGAGGCGACAGTGGTTTCAAAGTGAGCCAGTGCCTGCTACAATCTGTGCTCCATATGTCATTAAGCCCATTAGGGAAACACTAGGTTAGCATTACAGCCAGAGTACCAGCCTCTCGCTATGGGAGCAGCTGAGGGTCGACATAAAAAAGCGCCGTCTCACTTTGTCTCCTTTCCTCTCTTTGTCTGGCCGCCTGTATTAACAAGCCATTGTCTTTTTCTCACCAGCGCGCTCTCTGAACTGCATCCTCCATTTCCTCGCCTTGAGTCATTTCTCTTTCACTCAGCCCCCTTTCCCTGCATCTCGCTGTTTCACCTTCATCGGCCCTACGCGCTCCGCCACTGGGGGCAGCAGAAGAAAAGATGTCGGCTTTTTTACGAGAGCAATTAGGCAGGACTGTCTGTCAGCACAGAATAATGAGAGGATGACACTGTAAGCCTGTATCATGTTTAGAATCGTTACCACAAACATTATAATTATGTGTAAATAATGAGCAGTTGTCAAACTCAATGAAGAGAAATTTTAGCTGTGGCATTTTTATGATCTCGTCTTTGTTTCTTCAAAAGGACCGATCGCAGTTTTCCCTCCAGGAGAGCAGGAAAAACCAACGTGGCATGTTCACCTAGAGGTCAGGTGGAGGTCAGCGTGGAGTATCATGCCACCACTCAGCCCCCAGCACTCCCCTCCTCCCTCCCTCCCCTCCTTCCCTTCCTTCCCCATTCCTGTGACAAAGAGAGCCAGTTTGGTTGCCAAGGAAACAGGCTTTTTTTCCACGGCGATGTTGGAACACGTGGGAAGGGCAGGGCGGCTTTGTTTCGCCCCGCGATGAAGGATTCTCCCCATGCATGTTTAATCGCCAGACTTATAGTCCCCGAACCCGACGGCCCGAGCTCATCTACCACGGCCTGATTATGTTCAATGGAGCCTCTGACACGTCATTGCGCCAGTTTTATCACGCCGTGCAGCTCCCATCACCGCGGGCACCTTAGCTATTGTTGCTCGGCGCTCCTGATGAGTACAGCTGAGACCACAGATAGTCGGACCAAACAAGGAGGGCGCACATATGTGTCTTGTGCAGTAATTGAAACACGCCTGGTCAAATAAACACACTCACTTTACATACACAGGCTCTGAAACATACTAAATCCGCGCACAAAATCCTTTTTGTCTCCTCTCGTATCTCGGCACCCACCCACCACTGTTTGGCTTAGCACAGCAGGAGGGGGGAAAGATGGCTGATCACCATGGCAACGGTGTGTGCCGTTCTGCTACAGCTGTGATGTATGTGGTGACACTTTTGACCCGCTGGTGAACTCTATAATGCAGGAGCCGTGCAGAGTCCGGATAGACGCTGGCTTCCCTGCCTATTCCCTCAGTGTGTACCATATACGTCCTGTTAGGTTTATATGCCCTGCGCACCATGGCAACAGATTCTGACCCGAACCAGAGAGGATCAGGGCTGCATGCCTCTGTCAGGGAAGCTAAATAAAGTCTCAGCAAAGTGTGAATCAACGCTTCTCTCTGTAACAACAGGAATACCTGGTATCTGAGGCGTTACATGTTTTGTCAAAAGAGCTTTGAGCTGCAGATGTTGTAATAGTGTCATAACCAGTCTTATTGTTGATCCTTTTTATCTTTCTCAGCCATTGTACACGAAAATGTAAACATTCCACTTTAGCGGAAAAAGGCATCGCCAAATACCAAACGAGTATCTGCCACGCCGTCTGTCCTCACATTAATCGAGAGGGTAACGGCTGTCAGTCGTAAGAAGTGCGATAGGTTTCAAGGTTTGTTTGGCCCTCACGTGTCCGCTTCCGACTCACCTGTCAACTATGTATGTCCTTCATTGTCGCACAACACAACACGTCTTCAGAACCTCTGTTGGCGTGCCATTTCCACTGACATTTACAAATTATACACACTGCTTCATACATGGAGAAGGGGTCAAACGCAGACACGGCCCGAGCCCGGACGTGCGAGTGAACACACACACACACACACACAGTGCCGCTGATAGTTATTTTCCAGTGATGCACATATACACACATTTGGGTACACTTTGCATTGTTGTGTGATGAGATAGACCGATACAGAAAAGTCACGTATGCATCCCCTCCCGCCACCCTCTGCCACCACACACACATATACACAAACACATTTCACTGCCATTGCAAAAGCACGACACACAAAGACAAGGGGGGGGGGGGGGGGGGGGGGGGGTGCAACACAAAGCAATACCCACGCACACAAGATCTCCCCTCTCTCAATCAGCACTTGTCTCCTCCTGTCTGGTTGGTTTTGTAGATATGTTGCACCTCTTCTGCATTTCCACCACTAGGAGTGCTGCAGCTTTGCGAAAAAAAAAAAACAGCACTCCCAAATCTGCCACAGCTGCTGCTGCCTCACACTGAGCCGCTGTGCAGCAGAAGAAGGGGAGCTGACACCCGGTGAACGCACACAAGCAGACACCTTCTAAATCATCCACATTGACTTTTTATTTCTCCTTTTATTAAAAAACAAGTGGTTCCACATGGGACCAGACGCATTGGGAACATACATAATGTGGGACATACACAGATAATACAGACAAGTGAGTTCGCTAACTCCAAAAATATGTTTACGAAGAAAATGCGCTGCCCCTCACAATAAATCAGAATTTCAGTGGCTTAGAAGACGGCAATCAAAGAAAAAGCAAAGAGTAATGCATTCTCAGTAACAACACTGTGCACGAGCTGCTATAATTTTGAAACGGTCACATCATGTTTCTTGTGTAAACTCAGCCTCGTTTGTTGCCAAGAAAATGTTTTCTGTTGCTCGGGCAAGTGAAGAGGCAGGAATTTTCCACCTTTTCATCAAAAAAGTGAAACAAAACAAAAGCCCCCCCAAAAAAAAAAAGGGAACATTCCACGTCCTGTGGCAGCTCCTCAGTCCTGTTTGTCCAGGTCAGAGTCCGGGAGGGTCACGACCTCGAAAGATACACTGAGACCTGCCATACCACTGAGAAGTCAACCTGCGGGTCGAGAGACAGAGAGAGTGAGTGGGTGAGAGGAGAAAAGTAAAACTGTCAATGCATGACTATATAAAATAAAATGTATATTTAGCATATTTATAGTCAGATACATGCACCTAAATGACAAAGGGTGCTGTATGTACTAACTGCAAAACCTTTGAGGCAGACTTTGAGGCAGATTTGTTATTTTTGTGATTTAGGCCTATATAGTGTAGATAGAATTGGCTAAAGCAATTATCAGATTTTCTTAAAGGTTTAAAAAAATCTCATTTAGAAGAGAAAATTAAGATCATTTTTTTTATTCAAAAGTCACCTCAAATTTAAAACATGGTTCAGCTTTATTTGTCTTCTTTGCAGTAGTCTACTCTGAACTTTTACTAAATGAAATACACAAACACAGTCACACACACACATATATATATTTTACATTAGTGCTCACCCATGGTGTGCACATATGCATATATATGTCATATCCTGTATGTCCTATATATACATCTCTGGTCAGGAATATTTATATTTCATTTATTTATTAGATGTATTATTGTTTATTTTTTTTAATAGATTTTCTCATTAACTTGTCTTTATTTAGAGGCCTTGGAGGTCGGAAGAATTATTTTAAGAACTAAAACTCCCGCTGCCCCACCTGTGTCTGTGGTCTTATGTAATTATTTTATTGACTTATTTATTTGTTCCTTTCATGGTGGGATTTTAAGCAGTCATTAATGGTTTTTTTAAGGGACTTTTTAAGAGGCATTTAACACACATGGTCCCACATGCCCGTTTCCCTCATAGAACTCATTCAGAGTCCTGCGTTTAAACCTAACACTAACCTAAACCTAATTCTAACACTGATCTAAACGTAATTCTAATTCTAACACTAACCAAAACCTAATTCTAACACTAACCAAAACCTAATTCTAACACTAACCTAAACCTAAACCTAAACCTAAACCTAAACCTAATTCTAACCCTAACCCTAACCCTAACCCCAACCCAACCCTAACCCTAACCCTAATTCTAACACTAATCTAAACCTAATTCTAACCCTAACCTCAAAGCAAAACTCAACCCTTTAACAGCCCTTTAAAAACACGAGGAGCGAACAAAATCTCCTCGCGTTCCTAAAACGTCCTCACTCTGTAACGTCTACGCTGAAAATGGACCCAACAAAGATATAAGAACAAGAACCCACACAGACAAACAAACACAGATTTGCTGTTCAATGAGGGATCATCACTGACATATACAGGCTCACGTTAGGGTTTTCTATACAAATAGTGGATAGAAAGTTGATAGAAGTTGTTCACAACTCGAAACAACTTGAAGTTTCCTGTTCATTACAGAGTTTGAGTTTGTCTTAGTGAAGAGATCTGTGTTCTCTTCAGCTTTCCAAACCAGAAGGAAAAACTGGAAGCATCCTTTATGATTCCCTGTATTTCTGCATGTGCATCCCTGTCTATCTTTACATGGCCATGGTCATCATGTTTGGGGACAGGTCCTGTCACACGGCCGCCCGTCCCCTCCCCTCCTGTCCCCGCCTGTGGTCCTGCCACTGATGTTGAGCGGGTGACCTTTTCTCTCAGCTAATCCACACCAAAAAGCCCTAATTACTGCTGCCGCTCCACCAACCTCCCCTGGCCCGATAATCAATACAGCCGATTGGCCGGCGGATCACCCCGTCAGCCACCAGCGCTTGTGACTCCGTGCGTATGTGTGTGTTTCCATACAATGATATAGTGGTGGCATTTTTCATAAGAAACCGGGGCAGAGCAAGAAAAAAACAACAGCAGTGTGTGTAGTGGCTGCACATGCAACAGAAAGATAAACAGATGGTAACCGCAAAGTGGCCTTATACACACTTGTACACACACACACACACACACACACACGCATTCCTCCCTCCAACCTGAATGTTGTGACACCAGTTGACCTTATTGAGCTGCTGTTGTGTAAAGAGTCCCTGATTAGAATATCTTCCCTTTAACCTTTAGCAGAGTGACACGCCTCTCGAAATCAAAGAAATAAGCCATCGGTTTATGCAGAGAAGCAAATGTATTCTGTCGTTATTTCATTAAGCTGTGGCATTTCACCACACATCCTGATTACATTACTGGAAATGTTGCTTTTCAATAATAATACTCTCCTTTTCTCTATTTTTTTTCGTATGCGCAGGTGTGCGCTCCTGGAGATGTACGATATGATGACCTGACAGTGTAGAATGTACACTGCCCAGAGCACTCGTGCTTTTCTCACCTGTGTGTGTGTGTGTGTGATGCAACTCTGCATGTGAAAATGCCCGAGGACATTTCAAGAGCAACAAAAGGCCAGACGAAATGTTATCAGAGAGAAAAAGGAAGTTCAATTTTAGATGCAGCTGCAAGAACACAGAGCTATCTGTGAAAAGAAGTAGGCCCGGGCAATCTTTCTCTCTCGCTCTCTCCTCCTTTTCTTCCCTTTTCTTTCTCCTTCTGTCACTCTCGCTGACAGTCTTTGATTGTATTAGACAAGTTAATGAAAAGCAACACAGAAGAAACGACTGGCAGCCCTTCGCGGCAGCCTGCACCTGCCAGAGTGTACGTCTGTGTGCGCATACCTGCCAGTGTCTGTGTCTGGCTTTCTCGTGTCCTCGGGCGTGCCAGCCAGTCAACGCGATGATGAGAGAGTAAGAGAGTGATGAGAAGCTCGTCCATACCTCCAGGGTGGGGTCGTTCTGCAGACATGAAATTGTTATGAGTATAAACTGCACCAGACACTAGATGCAGTGTGAAAGCTCGGAGGGGTATGAGACTCAAACTAATGGGGAACAAAAACCCTCTATTTTGAGACCACATCATCCCAAACTGTACACAAACCAAGTGAGAACACTTAATGTAATAGTCTTTCCAAAGTTCAGGGATTACTTAATCCGATGTTTCATAATGTCACATACCAGTCCATCAACAAAGTTTAGACTACTTGAACATTTGATTGAGCTGCAGGTACTTAACGCGTCATCAGCTACTAGTCTAATTCGGCAAATTAAATGTAAACGAATTGCTTCAAAGAGATCTAAGAAACCAGCAGTCACAATTCGGCAACATACAGTATGTGATTTCATGCATACCTGTGCGTGACATGTGTCAGAGGCCAAGCCAAGTATCGTCAGAGCTGCATCCGTACTGATCAATTCAGCATCTTACGACTGGGTGTGGATGTCAGAGTGGTGCATTACTGTGTGATTCTGTATATCTCTTAAGTGTCCTTTAATTGGAGTTAATGTGCCAAAACAAATCTGCAATAAACATTCACATTTTTTAAACCTCGACAAAGGGTTTAAGTTTCCCAGGAGCATCTTAAGGAATATGGGAGCCTCAGACAAAGGAGGCCTGGGGTCCCCAACATCGCTTATGGCTTGTTAGGGGGGGTCTCTGACCGTAGTGTCGTTTCAGTCTCTTGCCCCCTCTGAGCTCGAGGCCACAGACAGTTGTCAGCTTCGCCTACCCTGTTGTAACAATCTATTTGTTATAACAATGTTTTTTCCCCAGTTGAATTGACATAAATTGTAGAAATCTTATTCTGAGGTTTCCCATTAACATCCAATTCGTCGAAAAGTTCAAATTCATTTAACAGTGGCAAAGATGCTACTGTATATCATATTTATATTATATTATTTTATTTATTTATTCTATTTATTAAATGTTCGCTCCTTTGTTCAACAGAATGTTTCTGTTCTGTCATGTTGCTACACACAGTCTCTCACTAATATTTAGTGTGACATCACAGTTGCTTTCTCAATAACAAACAGCTACACTGTGTTCGTCCATCACCGGAGGTTGCTGAGTTGACACCATCACTGTGATCTGTGGTCAGCGGCGGTTAATCTATCTGCTGTGGCTGGTGACCAGGTCAGCGTGAGTCAATAACTCGTATGAATCCACTGTGATGACATTGCAGATCCTATTTCCAAATGGGCATACATTGTCACTCTGATGTGTAATTTTGATTCTCGGTAATACAATCTGCTGTAATTAGAAAATGGTCGTTGGTGATGAAATGGACAACTCATTCAATCTCTACTTAATGGGAGGGTTCAAAACTATAACGCCACCCACCAACAGTAAGAGGGGTATTAAGTTGATTTATTGGATGCAGCAAAACATGGAAATGAGTAGCCTATGTGTTAAATGTGCAATAAATAAAATGTTTACTGTCCCACAACCTCGAGTGAACATAATATATGTGTGAAGGTTCATAGAATCAATAGCAATGACTCAACAATTGTTTTATGGATGTGAATTTCTGTCTTTCAAAGCTCATTGTCCATGAAGTCATGTGATGGAGGAACAACATGGAGGCTCCTTTGCCTTAAAACACACTGGAACACACACCTGCAGTATCTTTATTCAGGACCGTGGTGTTTCAGTGTGGAACTTAATGACTTCATGTTCAGATTATGTAATGTTTGCATGCAAAACATTAAGCTTGATCAAATATCAAACATCCCCTGCTTGAGCTTGGATTTGCTCTGCCTGTGTTCAAACTGTGCACTTGCACTCAGATATTTTAAAGCAGATAGTCTGAGCACAAGCGGAGGAAATCTAAGCACAAGCAGGGGCTATTTGAGTGCAGGGTTTGGGCATTACACGTTCTGTGTGGCCTTACACAGATGTAACCCAGTTCCCTCTCTAATCAAAAGAAAGGGTGTATGGTAACACGGCCCTGGAACTTGAAATAATCGTAGTCATTAAACAGACCATTAATCTGTAAAATCTCTTCGATTTTTTGGGTCATGTTCTCTGCCTGCAGTAGACGTCTTTGTCTAGTGGTTTCCATATGTGCAAAATCTCTACAATGAAGTCAGTGAATAAAGTGTTTTCATAACTGACAGGCATGATAGCAACAACTGGAAAAACAAGGGCCAGAATGAGGAAAACTGGAAACTTCCTTCAAACTCAAACACTAAAACCTTTCCTGCACATTGGCAATACAGCACAGGCGCACGCTGTACATGTGTCAGTGCCAGCAGCCCGTGTGCATCTATGTGCAGAATGTGCACGTGTGTGCACATATGATGGTGGACTGAAGACATGTAGCTCCACAGAGAGCTGCCCCAGTCAGCCTGGCCTGCTGAGTGAAACCCTGTGGTAATGTTTAGCTTACGGGGTGAGAAAGAAGGTGAGTGGTGGGGGGGTGGAAGTAGGGAAGAATGGCTGACAGGGTTGGGGTTCTGCGGGTGGACGAGCGAGTGAGGGGAGTGAAGAGGGTTGTGGTTGAAGGAAGGGAGGGATGGCTCATGGGGGAGTGATGGGGGAGAGGGGAGGGAAGGAAGGATGAAAGGTCCAACCGGGACGGCGCGCAGGAGAGGTCCCGCTTGGTCTTGTCAGTCAGTCGTCTCTCTCTGACACCTGAACCTCCGCTGACCGGGTCGTGACTGCCTCTCTGGCGCTGGAGATATCACTAGGGGGGGCTGACCTTTGACCCCTCACCTCCTCATCACCACCGCAGCCCTCGCCACGCCTTCTTGAGTAGCCCCCTCACTCGCTTCTCCGCCTTGATTTCTTTTCAGCGCTTTCTTCTCCACCGCTTTGCCAGCGTTGTACCCAAAGCACAAAGCTCTCCTGATCGTTTACTGATCTTTTCCTAATGTAATGACTCAGATTGATTCAGGTCTCCAAAATCCAAACAGGGTTTAAAAAAACATCCAGTGAAATATTAAATTTAAAAATAGATCTAATATATTTTGTCTTTGAAGAAAAACAAATTTCTCACCATATGATTTCACACTTTAGTGAGCGTAAAGCCATGTTCAGACAGGCGTACACAGCAAAGGCATTGATTTCATGGAGGATTTTGGTTCGCACAACCACAGGTAATTGTGATTACCCACAGGGAAATCATACTATCAGGTGACTGTGTTGGAAATATAACACATGAGCAAAGCAGAGTTTGAGATTAGTTGTTTGACGTTGTGGGAAAATATTTGCTTTTTTGATGAGAGATAGATAAGAAGATCAATAATACAACAGGTAAAGCTCCAGCCTGGCTTGGTCAAGAGCACTTCCTCAGCTCATTAAAGCTCATTAATTAACCCATTATATCTTGTTCGTTTACAAACACGACAAAGTCATTGTGGTTTCACACGGGGCCTATGTGGTGGAACAAAGGACTGACAACCACACTGCAGGCCAAGCAATTGTCTGGTGCATTACCCCCCTCAGAAGAAAGTTGACCACTGAGTGACCTCAGTATAACTCGGAACAACCCCAACTGAACAATTTTATGGTTGTTACAACGTTGTAAAATCCTTTCTTATAGTATATCAAAAAGCTGTGTAGTCTTTTAGTGTCTTATAAACTTGTAAACTAATGGATTGGATCTCATGAGCCTCCAGGATGGTGTTTCATCCTCTTAGCAGCAACATGTTCTTTGGCGACATACGTTTTTGTTTTAAAACAACCTTTTAAAAGTAAAATGACCTGCGTCCACACAAGCGTTTTAGCTCTGCGTCAGTAATAAAGACTGTCCTTGCTAACCTGGCAGAAAACATATCATGTGACCATCCATGTATAACGGGGACGATGTTGTTAGCTGTTACTGACAGTGTTTACAACATTTTGCATTCAAAGCTGGTCGTCGAGTCGTGACAGATAAGAACCAGTTCCCCAGCTTCTCCGTTATTTCCCGTCCAGACGACATCGCAGTGGAGATTGAAAGCTATAACGGGGCGAGGAGCGTTTCCAAACTTCATCGTTTCATGCGCTCAAAAAAACTCCAGAGTAGTTTGGATGGCAGGCATAAACTTATCAGCAGTGATGGGTTTTAAAAATAAAATATTTAATATAGAAATAGCCGTAGTCTGAACACCACTTATGCCAAACAGCACAGTGCAGGAATTCCCACTTCTTACATTTTATTAGGTAATTATACATTTTGACAATATAAACACACATATTATATGAATATGCGCCCTCACATTTATACGCATTTCCCCCTATGTGCAGTGAGCTACATACACACTCTGAACTGCAGCCTTTTTAGACGGTGAGCTTACCCAGTCAGGACGAGACAGCATGCAGACACACACACACACATCCCTGGAGAGTCAGATCTAATCCCAGGTTTACATTGTTAGGACAACAGGGATAATCCTGCTAACAGGGTGTTTATCTAGAAGCTGCTACCACTGAATCCCCAACACACACAGTATTGACCCAGAGAGAAAAATAGAAAAAAAGGGGCGAGGAGGTAAAGGCGAGAGAATGAGAGTGAGACAGGACAACTATGAAAAGTGATGAAAGAAAAGAGATGAGATAACAGGAAATAAGTGGAAATGACGGTAAAATGTTGGAGGAACCGTACAGATATAGAGAGGGATGGAGGAAAGTGTCCGTGCTGTCAGGTTTATACACATGACACTGTGATGACATGGATAATCAGTGCAGGAGTGGACACAGCCAGTCCCTCAGGACCACACACACACACACACACACACACACACACACACCAAAGACCATATAATCCTGCATTTAAGACAGCAAACACGGATGCATAAACAGAACACATGTCAATACAATGAGCTAATAAGGGTTGACTGTGGTTAAACATTTGAACGTAAGGAAAACGTGTTGCGCACATTTAGAAGAACAAAGTTAACTTTAAAGTGATGATCTATATCTTTATATTCATTGAAAAAGCATTTGCTTTGCTACTAAGTGTTCGGTGTTGTTTTTGTACCTGTGTAATCTGGTGACTTGTATCCCTTGGCTGAGGCAGATAGCGCACGACACATCATTTAAACAAAAGATAAGTAAATTAGTAGGCGACTCTAGCACTGGACACTCCTGAGGTCAGAGCCCACTCTCACTCCTGACGTGTCCCCTTGTGTCTCTGCTTCAGTGCCGCTTGACATAAACCTGCCATGAGCTGGTTCCCATATTAAGTCATAGATGCTGCAGAAGATGCAGGAACTAGTATTTGCACAACCGAATGTTCAGTTTTAATGTGGCAGAATAGGCTCAGCTCCTGAGGGTGCTCGCTAATTAATGCAATCAGAACAGGCATTCCGGCTGGAGCGCTATATGTAGCAGAGGCAAGCAGACACATACAGTCGCACCCCAATACTATGTGACTATGAGACACATAGTCCTTCCAGCTAATCTAATCTAGCACCGACCCTGAAGTTTGATATGGATGTAAATTGGCATTCCTGGTAAATTGGCAAGTTTCTGTGGGTATATAAATGAAGGCATCATGTACATCTGACGTTGTGGTGATGCCAACAAAGCTGGTTTTGTGGTATCATCCTCTTCTCCAAAATGATTCCACAGGTTTCCTTTTTGCAATAGACACCATTTGTAGATCTGTGACAATGTTTGCTAGTTTCATTTTTTCTTTTCTTTGAGTTAGCTGACTGCCTTTGAGAATGCAGTTGTGTTTGTGTTGGCTTTGTAAAAAGAGTTAAAAATCGTTTGACCATTAGTAGAGAAAATTGTGGCCTTCTCCCCTAATTTTAAACGTTTGCGTCAATGCAGCTGGTCTTTCATATGAATACAAGAGAAAGAAAATGACTTGTGAACACTCAGCCATACTGCACACCAACAGAAGTCACACAGCACCACAGGTTCATGCCTACACACCAACCAGGGACTCTAAGTTGAGTGGCTAACTGCCCCAATATCTGATGCTGCCTGTCGGAATATTGCATTGGGTGGCGTTAACTTCATGTTGGGGGGAGGCTGCAGGGGAGGGAATGGGGGATGAGGGTGTATTGGCAGGATGGCTACAGGCTTTAGCATGCGTGTCAGGGCCGGGGGACGCTCCCTGAGCCAAATGCCAGTCTATAGATCGCAGAGGGGACTAAAGATCACATCATCGTCCACCCGGACACGGGTGACACCAGACAGCGGACGTGGGAGAGAGGGAGGGCCGAATGATCCCTGCCAGGACGAGCCGTTATAGACAGCCGCTGTCATTACAGGGGCAAGCGTGCACGAGTGTGAGTGCACGGGCGCGTGCACACGCACAAACACACACACGTACACGAGGCGTGACGACGACGTTATAGACAAGCGCTGTCATTAGAGGAGTCTCTGTGGAGCTCAGATGATACGGAGGATGGGGGAGGAGGAGGTGTTGACGAGGGTGACTGTCCAGCTGTCTGCAGGTGAGCATGTGGTGTTGGAGAGGTCAGCTCTATTTAACACACACACACACACACACACACACACACACACAATGGACAGACTTAAAGCTCCTGCACTCTTGCTATTACTTCTCCTTTGCTGGAGGAGTTAGAAAACTATTGCAGGTTTCTGGAGAGCTTTTTTTCTTTTCAACCATTAATCAGAAACCTCATATTTACATTTTAGCCCAACCAAATTCATTGCTATTTACTGGATCAAGTAGCCTAGCTCCTCCCTAAATCAGGAAAATAAATTCATGCAATTTTTCTAAATCGGGGGCCATAAAGGGGCCACTATTTACACAGAGGGGCCAATTACAAGTCCAACATCCGTGCACAGTTCCTGATTCAGAAAGGTGCATATTTAAGTCTTTCCTTGTTTGCTGTTAGCTCTAACAGTAAACAAGGAACGTAAATAGCTTTGAGCAAAGCCACACATCACAATAAAAACAAATGAAATGGGTCCTTGTTCAAGCACCTGCTTCAATTCGATTACTAATGAAATAAAAATTACTCGTATTAGTTTATTTTAAATTTCAGTTTGATGTGAAAAAATCATCTGCACAGATGTTAAGATTAAAGTTGGCTGATGTTCTGGACATGAATAAAATGATTAACTCAATGAATTTAATTATTATTAACTTTCCTGTTGTTTCCAACCTCCGATCTGTTGCTAGGTTACTGCAATAAGAGTCGGGATGAGTCTCATTTTAGTTTGGCCTTATACACGTCCTCTGAAGGAGGGTTGTGATTTCTGATAATAAGAAGAAATAACAAGGGCACACATATGGGGCTTTCACACTGGGACCTTGCAGGTGTAACTGACAAAAACATTCAATATAAAGATCACAGTCAGTTTCCTGCACTGTCTCTGATGTTACCAGGTGAAAGTGGGCGTGGGAACGTAAACTTGTTTTGCTTTGATCAGATTCGTTGCTACTTGACACAAATGTCACCCTTGAGCACAAAGTGAGAACTGTAGCCTCGGATCCAGTGCTGACAGCTCATATTAGCTTCTCACATAAGTGAGTGGCATCAGCATTTCATGCAGGTGCTGTCTCTATCATCGGATTAACACTCCTCCATACATATCTGTCAGGAATTAGAAAATTCTTCAACAGGAAAGTACAAAAAAATTCCGTAACCGCACGCTATGAAAAAGGATGTGGAAAATCAAAGCAAAGACAGACATAGACAAAAAAAAATTATCTTGTTGAATAGATTCAAGGGCGAACTGTGAGGTAAGGATAAAGTGAATGAATGGGGATATTGCCAACACAGTAACTGCAGTAAGTGTCTCTCCATCAAAGTACGGCACAGTCATGCTTTCTGGCACCGTTGATGAAGTAGCTGGAGGAGGAAGAAGCAGAGAGGAATGGTGGGAGATTTTCTATTTAAGATGCAAGTGGGCCGGTGCATAATAGTTTAAGAGCATGTCAGCCAGTTATTGATGATTTCTGAACATGAGGGGGGGGGGGGGGGGTATTTATTTATTGTACATTTCATTGATCATTCATGTTTGAAAACAGCTATGGAAAATACCTTCAACAGTCTCACACACACCACTAGTCAGAAACACAGACTGGTACATTACCTACAGGGAAACTGTGCAAATACTGAAACCACAAGTAAATACACACGCACTTCAAGTCCTGCACAGCGGAGGTGCAGTTACAACAGAACAGAAAGATCAAGAGTGAAAATCATTCTGCAGATTATTGACATTGCTCAGTGATTATGAGCTAATGGTGTTTATTTTAAGTTTAACATCCTGATTTCATAACTCCAATATTAATGGAAATACTTGCAGCACATATTGACTTGACCTTTGTAATTATACTAGCATGTTCCTTTTTTTAAATTTAAGTCGTGTGCAGTTTGCAGCATTTCTGTACGTGTTTGTTAGTTTGTCTTTTATTTTAAGTTGTAACAACTCTTACAAAGAAGTCATGTTTGTTGATTGGCCAGTGTGTTTGTTTGTTTGTTTGTCAGCAGGATTATGCAAAAAATTACTTTATGAATTTTCACCAAAACTTGGTGAATTGGTGAATATAGTGGGTCAAAAAAAGAACACACTATAATTTGGGGCAGGTCTGGACAAAGGGAAGGATCCAGAAATATTTTGTTACTTTCCTCAACATTGTGACCCAGGATTTTTCCAAAGGGAATAAGTCATGGAACTTGATGAAAGAGGCATAAGGGGACTGATATTTATGAGTGTGTGGAGTTTAGTTTGGCTTGATTAAATTTAAGGGGATCGTTGGCCCTTGGCAGCGGTTTGTGCTCCACTAGTTCTCTGTATTCCATTCAATTACATTTTATTTGTATAGCGACAAATCACACATACATTATCTCAAGGCACTTTACATAGTATGTTCGAGACATTGCGTTATTATAGAGAAACCCACCAGTTCCCTCAATGAGCAAGAACTTGGAGAGAAAAACTTACTTTTCTATGCAACTTACATGTTTTCAATGCTTCAAAGATGCTGATGTTATTGTTTACATATTTGTTTGTGTTTTCTTAAACTGCAGTGTATGGAGCTCATATGCACCATAATAATTATAACATGGAGCTACATTCAAAGTATATAAGATTGAATTAAACGGGGGAAAAACTAAATCTTCAAATACATCAGAATGTTGCTGCAGAGGTTTCTTGGAAAGGCAGAATTCTTTTATCTGATCATTTTTAGAGTATTTTTTAGAGTATTGTATTATTTTTTTTCTGATGCACCTTGTAAACATAAATGTGAAATGTGACATAAATCAGGTTTTGTAACCGTCAGCACTTTATGATGCTTTCCGGAAACGAGGCCTGTGTTCACCTGGTGCGGAAACACGACAGGAACGCCGAAAGAAAACAAAAACAGGGAAAACTTCTTTTACAAGATCACGGTTTACGTAGGGATGATGTTTTATGATGGCCACTGATAGTCTGTCAGCATCTCAACTCCAACAGAGCATGTGATAAGAAGCTTTTATCTGTCCATGTTTACACAGCCATAAACACACAGGATCTCGCAGATTTAACTGTGAATCAATTTGTCTTGCTAAGCTCACTGTTACGAGGGTTGCAGATTGAAATCTGGACCGCTCTCTGCCTGAAGGGGACAGGCAGCCTATCAGTGCATAGTTTCACTCTGCCTCTCAGACTCCCACAGTGTGATGCGCTTCGGGGCGCAAACAAACGAGAGGCTTAGAGTTACACTAAGCCTCATATCTGTCACTGAAACATCTCTGTCATTCTTTACAATAACAAGCTGCTGTATTAACACTGCCTATTTTAACGTCCATGCTGGCTTTGCAGCTGTTTGTGTATTTTATCGTATTTAAAATGCACTTATGCAGTCGAGTATTTGTCATCTGTGAAATTGACGTTGCTTCAGAGAAGGCCGGGCTCAAAAATGTTGAAATTTGTGCATTTAAATAAACGCTACTTGACATCAGAAATGTTCTAACACTTCAGTTGAGCTACTTAATAAATCTAGAAAAGTGCCACAATCGTGTCAAACTATCTGAACTTCCTCATCTGACCTGGTCAGCGAACTCACGTCAGCAGCCATCAAAGAGGTCGAGCGCTCAATTTTGTATCAGTTCCCGCACAAATTGCTTCCCTGATCCCTCCCAGATTGTGTTTCAGTTCGGTCTCCTGACACAACGCACGTGAGCACCATTGCTCATTCTTCTGGGGAGCGCTGACAGGTAAAAATGGCGACAGGTGAGCTCAAGCACACCGACAAACGCTGTACGTCGCCCCCGGGCAGAATCCACCGCCCACACATCTCCTGACTCTTCCTGGACGTGGAAGCGTTTAATCTGAGGTGCAGAAACCCCTTCTTCTGCCCCACAGCTGTGGGTGTAGGCGTCTGTGTGTAAAAGTAAGAACTGTGGTCCTGTGTTTCTTTTTTGTGATATGTAGGCAATTATCTCCCTGGGGCCGTTTTAACACTTGCTACTTCACCTGTCTAGTTACTTATGAGACCAAAGGCTCAGGTCTTTGGTATCAAAGGTTTGGCTCAGGCCCTTATTGACAAGCACTCAGGAAGATGGCTGTTGGGTGAGCTGCTGGCCGTGCTGTTAAGTGTTTGGGATTATGTTCTGGCTTTGTGTGTTAATCTTACATCTTTGGTTCTGATGATTTAAGTTACACTGGCTCCCAAGACAAGGACAATGTATATATTTTCTGAGACTATAGTTAGATACACATTTATTTACATTGTTTACACATTGTTTGCCAAAGATTGCTAAAGTTATTTTACATCTTCAAGTTATTTTACTCAATTATTCTATTTGTGACGTAACATGTTGCAGGCTACCAGAATATACTGTATGGGATTACAATTTGAAATTGATTAGATTACAGTTACCTATCCAAGCAATGCTTTGTTACTATAATTGCAGGATCAAATTGTCTGCTGTCTAGTGGGTTATTGTATAGGGTTCTTTTTTTTTTTGTGTTACATTTTGGGAAGCATTCAGTTGAGGACAGGACACCCCTGGACAGCTACATGCAGTCAGTCACACAGGTTATAATACAATGATATTTTATAGTCAAATAATGCCTTATACAAGGTCTGTATGTCTGTCTGTCTGTCTGTCTGTCTGTCTTGGTGTGAACAGATGTTGTCACAGCGATTGTGTCACAACCATGTAAGATAAAGTTATAAGATTGTACAGTTGTGAGATAGTGGAGATCTAGATAAAGGCTGAGTTTGAAGATGGGTGTTCAAGATCACGTATTATTGACAACTTACTGGTCAAAACTGTCCCATCACAATCTGACAATCCCACCAGCCACATGTTGATGTTGCATCTTCGAACTCAACTACACACGTAAAGTTTCCCAACTCTTAGACAGTAGTGATGCTATTGCTGTGACGACAAAGGTCAACAATCAGACAGACAGACAATACTCAGATCCCTGCCAGTGGCAGTTCCCACTATTGTACACAAACACATAATCACACACAGACACACAAGGTGAAAACATCAGCCACGCTGTCAAACTTGCCCATCACTGCTGAAGATAGGCCACACATATGAGAGAGAATTACTCACACGGTGCTTTTTAAACGAGACATTATTCATTAATTTGTAAAAAACATTTGATTTTATCAGGATTGAGGATCCTGAGATCCTGGAAGATCGACTGAGTGTATGAGGTCTCAAATTAAATTTGTTTTGATCTTTGCTTGTTGTTAAGTAACCCTTACCTGCAAGAAATATTAAAACGCCATGAGCACTGTAATTGTTCTTGATTATAGTATTTAAAAATGTGTTTGTTGTTAATGGAGTTTCATTTTATCCAGATATAGAGAAGGAAAACATGGAATTTCTTATTAAAGACAAATATACTTCCTAATGCCTGATTGAGATAAAACACAGGGTTTAGCAAAATTAAACTTTTCTTTTGCACAACTTGAACATTGAGTTGCAAATATTTTATAATACATTTTTCATTTCACTAATATAAACATCTTTATAAATCATTCTTGTTGATGATTATGATAAATATAAATTAAAATATTCAGATTTTCTTCTAGGCGTCTTTGTTCGTGCCTGTCATTTACTCATGCAAAACTCTTCTAACACATACGGTTTGAACCTGCCAGAGGTTCCATGGTGTTTTTTCCTGTCAGGGGTGTGTGTGTGTGTGTGTGTGTGTGTGTGTGTGTGTGTGTGTGTGTGTGTGTGTGTGTGTGTGTGTGTGTGTGTGTGTGTGTGCCTGTGTGTGTGTGTGTGTGCCTGTGTGTGTGTGTGTGTGCCTGTGTGTGTGCGAGAGAGAGAGAAAGAGAGAGGATGAACAGCCTGTCTGTCAGGTGTTGGTACTCACATTAGTCACGTAAAAAACAAAGGATTCTGGGAAGTGACAATGGCCAACACAAAGAGCATCCAGACTCCACTCAGTGTCACCCGATCTCTTCTCCGTGTGTGTGTGGGTAGATAAGTGTGTGTGGGTGTCTGTGGGTGTGTATGTGTGTGTGTGTGGTGGGGGGCTTCTTTCTTTAGGGGGTGACGGCGCCTCATTGGCTGCCAGGCTGGGGTCAAGCTGAGGTCAGGACGTGTTTGATGGATGGATCTCTGTCTCTAGACCACGGCCCTTCTCCCATGCAGTCGTCTCTCCTCCTCTGGGCCTCAGAGCTGCTAAAGCGTCCCGGCTGTGCTCTCCCCTCCTCTCCTCACATCTCTTTGTGCTTGCGCCACTCTGCCGAGTATAGGACTGCTTCAGCTGACAAACATGGAGCTCAAAGAAAACTGCAGACAACTCTCTGAGGTGAGTTCTGTTGCGTAGTCGTGGACGAACCACACTCCAGTCAGCCTCTAACCTCCACCACTTAACCCCCTCTTCCTCTTACCTATCTCACATCCCAGCTACCATCGTCTAACCAGCATCACAGACATACGCAGAAGCAGCAGGACAGACCGCCACTGACCACATGATGTCACCTCTCCTCTCCTTCCCCTCCTTCTCTTCCTCCATCATACTGTCAATCCCCTCCATCGGCACCGTCCCTTTATCGGCACATGGAGATGCACATCTGTCGATGCAGGAATTCATTTTGGCTGCCAATCACAACAGGCCAGTGGTCAATGAGCACAGACGTGCCAATACCTCAACGACCCTGATGAGTGACTTCTGTCCGTCTGCCTCTTTAGGCTGCCAGAACTTTCAGTCTGCTGCTGAGACTCAGTCGGACTTAGAGAAGAAACTGTTTTTCTCCCTCTCTTGTTCCAATAAGGAAGAACCATGGCTGATCATAAACAAACCACTACTGGGATGTGTGTGTAAGGACGTAGTTGGATCAATGCACGTGTCCCTGCGGAGGCCTCCACTGATATTTTAGCTCCTATCTCTGCACCTTCCATTTGCATAATGTCCCAGGATTTCTCTATTACAATGGAGAAATGAGGCTGAACCATAAAAGCTTTGGTCAATAAGGTTTGATGGAATTGCCAAATGGATATTTACCATGGGTGGTGCAGTGAAATTGCCTTCTGAGCTTGTGTGCTTCCTCCATTTTCCTCTTACTTAATAATTCTGTTGGGAGTTTATAGTCCTTCCCTTTGTCTTTTGCACACACACGCACACAAATAAGCCTCAGGGGAAAAAATGAAAACATAAAACGTATAGGTGAGACTTCAGGGGATGAGACCTCGGTGTGACACGGCCGCGCTGACAGCTTCTGAAATCTATTTCCTCTCCGTTTCTCTCACTGCACTGTGAGCCACTGCATACATGTGCAAACTCTTCTCTGACCTTATAGTATCCCCAAGCACTTGTATTTGCATTTGATTGCCAACAACCTGCAGCACAAATAATTTTGTTCTGCGTATATATCCCTGCATCTGTGTGAAAGTGTGTGTATATGTGGATTCCAGATAAATACCTGTACCTTTTCAGCTGGTGGCCTGTGAATCATGGTGTCATCCCCCGTTTCCTCTTCCTGTCTCACAAATCATCTCGCTGCAGCCACTGATGCTGTTGGAGAAAATGTGTCACATTATGTTTTATATTGCGAGCTGCTTATTTTTTTGTAATCCTTATATTCAGTCTCGAGGAGCCCGTGTATCATTTTACATCTTCTGAGGATTCCCAAAGTTTTTGGTCATTTAGCCCAGACAGAAAACTTAAGCTTTGACCATTTGAAGCATGTTGTTCTTCTCCTTTATGAAGTTTGAGAGCAAAGATATTTGAGGGGATGAAATGGTCATAAACATCATATTACTGTTAGAATAAACACATTTAGAAAGCTTTGTTTCATTTGTTGATGTTATTGATATTATTACTTTATTATAATGTAGAAATGACAAATGTTAACATAAGCAAATATAGATTAAGTTTATTATCTCTTAAGATTATTAGTATTACCATTATTATTTTTGGATTTGTAATGCTTGAAAAATGAAAAACCTATTCTATATAATGAAACCAGGTCTAAAAATATAGATATGCAAAGAAATACAAATAATAAACAAAAATTAGATTAAAAAAATTACAAGTTATAAAATTATATATATATAAATGTGTGTGTGTGTGTGTGTGTGTGTGTGTGTGTGTGTGTGTGTGTGTGTGTGTGTGTGTGTGTTAAAATGTATCCAATTCTCAATTTGGTAAATAACTTTAAGCAAGCTCATACAAATGATTACAATTTTTAAGTAAACATGCGTAACAATTTAAATGTTGTTCTACATTCCTCCAGTTCTTCAGGGTGATATTCAACTTAAATTACAAGTTAATGTATTGTTAATGTAATGTTAATGTATTTAAAATATACATTCACTGTTTACCTTCGTTTCTGAAGAAAAGTGTAATAACTATTTCATTTTCTATTTTATAGATTAGAATTAAGGGGATCGGTGTCGAAAAATAGTTTCCTCCATGTGTGCCAGGCCTGTTCCAATCACCATGGCACAAATGTGTGGCTGGCACCAGGCGCATCAAGGACGCACAGATGAAATCCTCATCTAATTTCCGCGTCACCTTCTTAAAGTCGAGAGCTTTAAACGTCCGTCCTTCTTTTCACAAAGCCCTAATGGTTTGTGTCAAACATCTGTCATCGTCCGTGTGTTTATTTGAGGGCCTTAATGGGAACCATCAGCCGCGCACGCAGGGCCAGACTCTCGGTACAGGGACAAGAAACCGCGTCCAAATTTCACAAGGCTGAGGTCATTTCAGCGTTCAGCGCCGAGTGTGGACGTGTCTTGATCAAACCGTCCTCATGGGGCTGGACTCTGTGGCTGCTTGTTTGTCCAGAGCGGGTCTGTAAACTGGCGATCAGGTTTGGGTGGCGCTGGGACAACAAACTCCAAGTGTGACCGAGGGCTGACCCCGGGCTTTTTCTTTTGAGGATCAGCTGCGTTTCGAATTCCAGTGTGTGGCTACTGCGAAGCGCACAGGGGCCTGAGAGAGGACTGTGGAGAACAAACTTCCTAAGAATTGTTGTTAAAGGGTTTATTCAAAGAGGTAAACGAATAAAGCTTTTAATATATTGGAATATAGTTTATCCAATCATACACACCGATTAACTAACGTTTTAATGAAATACGTAAGGAGGGGAAAATATTATTCACCGTGACAATATTTAACATCTAAAATCTTGCCCAGATTAGACACAAACAGATTTTTATTCTCGAGTTCGTGGCCAAACTTTTGTCAGTCCTTGTTGCACAGAGAGGAATTTGTAATTACAGCCAAAATAGTGGTACACCAGATGTGTTGATTTAGAGGGACAGCTGTGGAAATATTTCAATTTGGCTGCCGATTGACATTTCGTCTGTAATCCAACTCGTGAAAAGGTTATTATATAATATAAATATCCCATATAAATATGCAGATTATAAAATGAATCATTTCCAACCCCGCTTTGATATTTTTTGAGGTTCGATGAAAACTAATTAGTCACAAAACAAAATGAAACTACAAGTTGTAAACATTTTTGTAAAATGTTCCGAAACCCTTTGTCTGAATTATAAATCAGTCAAATTACAACAGCAATTTAAATGATGTTTTCTTCGATTCAAAATATAATGTTAGTTTAGAATTACTTTAGTTATTTTCATTCAGTTGTGCTATATAGTCGGTAAATCCTCAATCTATCAGTTTAAACTTCATCAGTATTTCTACAGTAATAATTTTAAAACATGTTAAATTATTTTATAAAAAGCAGGAATGCTGACTTGATCGAGTACTAACTAATTATTTTTTGTTTGCCTTAAAACACTTAAAACATGGTTACATGGTAAAATGGTTACAATTCAATTTAATAGCTTACATTAACAATGATTTAAAATACGACCAAGCTTTTGTTTAAAATCAAGATCAAAGTAGGCCTACTTTCATTACAAAAATAAAATATTTCGGTTTTCGTACCAATAGAAGAAATAAACGTCATTATTTTATCTTTCTCTGTGAATACGAGATTTTCTATCACCTCATTCTCATCCAGATTTTTCTGACAAACACATTCAGGCTCCCGCACAACGGCTCATCCTTCTCTATTTACACCGAAACAACACAATGAGGGTCTGTGCTGTTTCACTACCAACCTCGTTAGAGGTGCGGCCTTTGTCCTGAAAGCAGAAAAAACACGTGGTACGCCACGTTAACAGTGTCGAAAATAAAGTGACCAGACATTTGATTAATATAAACAAAAACGACTTTCCATTTAAACTTACACTCATTGCTCTCCCTGCAGCGAATTACACAGAGCGCTGCAGCTCCGTGGCTCCACAGCTCCAACACAGCAGCTCCTGCAGGTAGATGCCAGGTAAAAGGTGAACGTCGCTCATTAATCACGCGTCTTTCTGCCCTTTTATGGCAGGATGGACTCGCATCCTGCACACCAGGAATTAAAATAGCAACAGAAGCAGGAAACGCCTTTTTCTTTGGTTTGAAAATGGAGCAGGGGGATGCAGGTAAAGTTGAAAGTGGCAGACAAAATAGAATTTCAATTTCAGAGTCTGGCTTATAGGCACAATTGTTAGATTTTATGAAATTGCATCTATATAAAAACATACATCTTTAAAGACAAATAACTGCTCTTATTAAAGTGTTGGTTGGTGTAGCTGTGACAGGCGGTGCTGCAAGTTTTCACTGTTCTTCATGTCATCAGGTGGCGGTGAGGACACCTACATGTAACTTGGGGGAACTGAGGAGTTTACGCTGACAGGGCCAGTGCCCCCCCATCCTTGTCGATAGCCTAACCTCGATGTTTAATCAATACGAGATTCTTTTTTGTCCCCTCAATAAGCCGAGGGCTCGATGAGGTTGTCATCTCAAATGACGCGCCCTCATCTCCTCCGTGGATAAACATGCTGTTTTTTTATGCCAATAACGCTTTACCCCAGGGACGGGAGCGCGCGTGGCCGCATACATTGAGGGACTCTGTGATGCCTGGATGAGACAACGTGCTGCTCCTGGATCGGTGAAGCCACGGAGAGAGCCCCCTGCAATGGGTGGATATAAGTGGAGGATGTGCGTCAAATTAATCTGAAAAGTCTGTCTGCTTCTGTCTCTCCAAAGACCGTTCCCCTCAGCAACGACACAAGAAGAGTTTATTTAGAGGTAAACGCACTTTAATACTCATGATTGACCCGTAAACGTCTCTCTGGACAAACCACTTTGCATGTGATCCACTGGATTAAATAGACAACAGATACAAGCCTGGGACATACATGGCCAGAATGCCCGATTCCCCCGACTGATAAAACTCAGCGTCCCGCTAATAACACATGAAAGCATTACGCATCATGCAAATCTCACACAATTAGACATTCAGACAGTCGCGACACACAGACTCACAGGCCTGGAACACAGAAGTGACAGTGATTAAGGAGCTACGATAACAATGCACTCTATAACGATTCATTAACGAGGTCATCTCGTTGATTGTGTGATGCCTAATTGACGACATCCAGTGCAATCAGCCTGGCCGTGGCCATGACGCACAACTTTGGCACATGTGAGGTATTTGTTTGTGTGTGCGTCTTTGTGACTTAACATCGGTCCATTCAGCAGCACAAGTCCGAGGCCAGAGAAGGGAAGGTGCTGGATATCTTTTGGCACCGCCATAGTCTAATTTCAAAAGTAAGTGGACACATTTGAAAGCTACATTTGCTTGGACAGCAATTTTCTTGTTTTGCCGAACAAAATATACAATATAAAACAAATCTATGACCAAGGAATTGTTCATATCATTGTCCAAAGTTCCAAATAGTGCAGTAAGTTATTCTGGAGGTACATCTAAGTTATCCATCAAGCTGAACTTTGGCTTTGATACACTGGACACGAGCTTCGGTATGTACAGGCCGCCTGTGGCCCAAAGAGGTAAAGAGGCAGGTGTTAATTGGAAGAGTAAGGATCGGCCCCCGTGGATGACAGCGTGGAGGATGTGGGAGAAGGAGTAGACGGGGCTGAGATAGACTTTTCAGATGTAGCATCGTCCGTTTTCTCTTGATTGCTCTCTCCCGGCTCGGAGGCTGAGGCTTTGGCCGGCAGCAGCCCCTCCTTCTCCCGCTTCTTCTGCTT